>NC_037591.1:32799650-32842798 GCF_003073045.1 Pomacea canaliculata
CTACAACAAAGTCTTCCTGAAAGGCAAAGTCCTGTGGATTAGTTGCACATGCAGAGAGAAGTGTATTACCTCGAGATTGAGATCTGAAACCCTGAAAACTTTACATGAATCTCTTGCAACTGTGTTTATATTTAAAATAAATAAATAAATAAACAGAGTTGCAGATTCTAGCCCCTATTTATGAGCGCGCACACACACAAGGATGCATTGAGTGGATGTTGTATTAATAATGTCTTTATGTCTTGACCAAAGCTAGTCAAACACTAAAGAAAGACTGTCACGCTAGCATTTGTTAGTCCTACTCGACTTTCATTTCTCCGACAACCTTCTTTGTCTCATCCCGGAGATGGCAGTAAACAGTGTCAGGTTGCCCACCAGACACCCCAAACTCCTCCGGCTTGTACTGGCGGCACATTCCCTCCGTCTTTTGTCCAGTTCTCTCCCTCATCCACGCACATACCCACCCACCCACGCTCCACCCCAACCTGTCCTTTTTGCAGAAAATCTTGATTGATGTCCTCTCTCGACAACGATAGCAATACAAGCGAATTTGGAATGTTGGAGAATGCGTTACAGATTTCTCTTTGTGACTGGGGATTGCGAGGGTTTCATCTTTCTCCCACCTGCCGAGGGGACCCCGGGTGAGGTGGTGTCTAGGTAAGGTGAAGTGGAAAGCCTCTGACTGCGGTGTCTTTGGTGGCAGCACAAGAAGTATAAAAGGTCAGCGGGAGGTTCTATTGTAGTCGCGATGAAATTGAAATATGAATTTCTGTCCTGGACCTGGCAATGGGACATAACGATGTCTGAAGGTACACAAGATGTTTACATCTCGACTGTGCATAACTTTCTGCGCAAATTGTTGTGTCGGTGCAGATTGCGCAGGAATAATGTTTACATGTCAAACAATACAGATTCTGTTGATATGTAATGTTTATATTGTGATCTTATATCTTATATTTCTGTGCGAGATTGTGTGAGTGTATAATGTTTACATCCTGATCTGTGCAAATATAATATTCGTCGTTCATCGTTTCAGATCGGTTTTCAATACATATAACTGCAAACTTTTAATGTATCAGACTATATATTCAACACAGTGTTAAAAGTTCACCGTACAGGGTCGGCTGTTTTTTCGAGACATGTAAAATTATGTAAAAAGCCAAATTTCCCTTCCACCCAAGTTCACAGCGTGGGATGCAGGTGGGCTAACAAAAAGAAAAGGATGTCACACTTCATTCCTAGAAAAATTCAGCAGACCACGCCCACTCAACTCTTTTCAGTTCATATCACAACAACTTACGAACGTTGTCGTGTGTTTGTTTAGTGACTTTTTTGTTACAACCTAGTTATTAAATATTTTTAGTGCCACGGAAACAGATATGAACAATTTTTTGGTCCAGTCCTAGAGCTTACATAACTCTGTCAGGTCTACGAGTGGCAGTTTAACGGTTTCTGGTTGAATGCTTTTTTTTTTTTTTTTCTTAGAGAAGCAGTTATATACGCCTTGGTTTAACCGCTTTGTAGCTACTGCCTAGCAACACATTCCACAAATACCAATGATGTCACTGCAGCAGGCGTTTAATACAAATTTTCTCGATGTCCACGTCCACAGGATCAATCGCATGAAACAGATGGCACACACCGTCCCACACCCTGTGACATGCACTAGCAAAACATCTCATCAAAACAACAGGCACAGCTCTGTCAAGGCCGTTCTGAGGCTTGTGGATGTCAGCCAGCAGCTAATCGAGAGAAAAATCATTGACATACAATACTGTAAATAGTGTCGTAAAATATTAATATACAAATTTTAAATTGGTTGAACGGAGTGTGAAAATGTAGAGCATCAAGGCGAATAGTAACTGACTACAGACTGATAGTGTATTGTGAAATAGTTTGTGTACAATGGATGAGATGATTATAGAGATGTACAGTTGCCTTATTGGTAGCCGAGTGTCAACAGGAGTCTGGTGTCGTGCGAAGGACTGGCAGCCTGTTGGACCTGTTCGGTGAGACGACGACATCGGTTTGTGGACTTGCGGACGGGACTACTTCAAATATCTTGTCAAGCTGCTGACAAAACTAGGGTTGAGGAGGCCAACGTCCATAAAATTGCCGGACGCCACTCCATAGGTCAGGCACCTAGCCCGTCGGTTTAACAGTCGTTATATTCAAACCAGCTGAAAAAAAATGTCAGGCTTGACCATGCCGTCTGCTCAGAAAGAGGTGGACCTACCCTGAAAGAAGTAGGGCGTCGAGAGGGTTGGGGAGGAGGTGAGACTTCAAGCATTGGCTTGAGACGAAAGACACTGGAAAGACACTGGTTTTAATTAACTTCTTGTTTTTTTGTTTTTTGTTTTGTTCTTGTTTTATTCTTTGGTTTTTTATTTTGTTGCTGTTGTTGTTTAATTGTTTGTTGGATTTATTTTTTTATTCGAAAAGCATTTTAACTTTTACGATCTACCACATCCTTGTTCACCGTCGCCCTCAAAGGTCAACGTCCTTTTTCTTCCCAACTTGTTTTTGTTTTTCCTAGCAGTGAGGCGGTGGTGGTGATGGGGAAGGGGAGAGGAGGTGAAGAATCCTGCTCACCCGTCAAGCTCAAAGGGAGGCAATGTTTACTAACTTTTCAGGTCACGCGAGCTTCAGTTCTAAATAACGAGCATAAAAAGCGCAAGGCCTACAACTCTTCTTCTTCGTCTTCTTCGTCGCCTTTATCTTCCTGTGCTGCTGCTGCTGATACCGGTGTTACGCTGGTTGCTATGATAACAACTGACATCAGGATGACGTAGTTGATGCTAGTACCCGCATGTCCGACTGTTAGTCTGTCCGTCCCACTCGCCGCGTATCTCTCTCTCCGCGCTGGCGACGTAGGTCAAGTTAAACGTTATCGTCAACGTGATGTAACGTTGCTGACGTGGCACTTTTTAATTTTCTTGCCCTACACCCACCAGAAGTAGTCCGAGCAGTTGTGGTGGTCAAGGAGGTCATGCCAAACCTGCGACCTCAACGATGTTTATAATCTCGATAATCTTTAATCGACTAATTAAGACGAAGAGGGCAGCTTGCATGAAATGCTGAGTTTCTTTTTATTATTATTATTTCTTGTGAACGGCTTGACTGCGGCTTTTATTTCATTTTTTCGTTTTTTTATTCATTCCTTTCTTCGTTCTCGCGCATGTCTCGCTAGTAACTCGCTTAACTCTGTCTTAACTCTGACATGATAAAAGTTGGATAAGATCACCGATATATGTGAAGCTGGTGAAAGAGTGAGAGAGAGAAAGAAAGAAACGAAATGTCTAAATGAATGGGGACTACAAAAGTGACCACTGCAACAGTCAACCTCCGGACACTAAGGATGGAGGGGAAGGGGCGAAGCTGGCCTACAAACTGAGAAACTACTTGAGGACGGTGTGCTACAATAAACGTTTACAGGGCGCGGGGGGGAGAGAGGGGAGGGGCTGTGTTGGGCTACTGATGCTGGAAGTAAATCACACCCCGTGTTGAGATAAAGAGACCCGCTAGAGGCAGCTATTCCTTGGCACGCGTTTATAAGCTGGCGTGTCTTTGATGTTAAAGAGCAGGTGAAATGCCTGTTGAGAGGAGTCAGTTCACACCTGCTGTGACTGATCCCACGTGACCACAAAGTCTCGCCCTCTTTCATTCAATGATGTGGCCAGCTTGGACTTTAATGAGGAGCTCTGTATGTATGTCGCCTTACTGCCCTCATTCAAACAACCAGTGATCGTACGGGTAATAATAAATAATATAATAAATAAAGCAGAAATCTCTGGCTGATACACATTGTCACCTTGTCCGTACATCAAGGTACCTGCTGCACCCGTTCATTTTATGGGTGTTAAAAAAGGTGTAAGTCTCCGCGTGTTATCATGCCAACCCTGCAACATGTAACTGTGACGTTTACCAGCCATCTGCGTCACAGTCGGTGAACATCGTCCATGCATCATCGTGCGCCAGTGACGTCATTGGCGACCTCGATGATAAGTTGCGCAGTCCCGAGCCATAAAAAGTGGGTCATCTGAAAAAATAAGATACCATCCACCATTCATGTAGTCCTGTAGTGTGGGCGATCCGCTTCGGTGAACTGATCCTCTGCAAAGATTTTACAAAGCAACAGAAATAAATTTATCAAGACTGCATTACCGAGGCTTTTCAAGCTTTGTTTCCCATACATCAAAACATTTCCGAAGTAACTCTATTTTATTTGTTTATAAGTATTAAGTCTTTCATGTCTTCCACACACACAAAACACCGAAATATGTGTGTGTGTGGAGGGGATGGGACAACGTGCATTTTCTTAGGTCGTCTCCACACTTTGTTGGCGCAAGTACTGACATAGGTAACAAAGACTTCACATAAACCCACCCGCTAACCCCTCACCCTCTGTCACTCCATGTAAACTGAGATGCGGGGGAACACCGATGTTACCAGTTGCTGGTTGTCAGCCCCTTTGCGTGCAGTGTGCGTGACTGATGGAACTCGCTTCATCACATAAAAGGGTTTGGAAGCTGCCGCTAGTCTGTAATTACCTCCAACAGAATAGACCTACAAAGCAAGCTCCTCTCCCTCATTTTCTAGAACTATTTCGAAAATATCCCCCACACCCACATACACAACTCCATTTCTGTCTTCCTACTCATTTTCTGTGTGTTTGTTCGTTTGTATGTGTGTGCGTGTTGCAGACTGAAGAAGAAAACATGTCTTTTCCATCAAGTTCCGATTTTAATATTGCTGAGTAGACATCCTGCTCCGTGCAGTCATGAAACAGGACGACAGGTAAAAATTCATAAAATTAATGATCTGACAGCCTTGTGCTAAAAAGCGGTGTGGTTCATCAGGACCACTGCAAGCCCCGGGTTGTGTCGATGGCCATCCACTCGTCCACCAACACTGCTCATTGATTAGAGTTTAGACCCTCGCGCCAGTGAACGTTCACTCATTCTGACGTCACCTCCCGCTGGTAACGATGATGCAGCGTTTGTATCTCGTTCACAGTGATGAATCTGATCCTTGAATATACCTTTCTGCCAGCGGATGAGGTGATGGTGTAAACAAATTGGTGGATGTGTATGTTGGGGTCGAGAAACGTATTCACATTCTGTTATTTTATGTCAGTTGATGATATGTCCAACCTTTTAGTGTACCATGTCTAAATATAGCAGACAGGTGTGACTGCTGGACTTTCTAGCTTTTCAGGGTTTTTATTTTACAGTTTGTCCTTTTACCCCCCTGTTACTAAGATTATTTTGCACTGGCAGGAATGGAGTCGTGTGAATTTACGATTCTTGCTGCTAATAAAAAGGAAAATGTGCAATTTATGGATAATCCATTAAATACTCTTTTTTTTTATCTTTGTAGACAATTTACACCACAATTACATATTTACAACCCGACCCCTACACACACACGTACGCGCGTGCACACACACACACGCTTGCTTACACACGCAAAAGAAGAAAAGGCTGGAAGGAAGAAGAAATAGCAGGGTTAATGGAGCAAGAAGCAAGACACCGGTCATGTCATTAATATTCATTCATTTTATTTCACTTTTAATCCTGCGTTCGTATAATTTTGCCATTTTCGCTTCTTTTTTCTATTGAGATTTTTCGTTGGTTTAAAGCTTGTGCGGACACTGGAATAAGCATTTCATACAGTCGTATTCGAGTGTGAGTGCGAGAAAAATATACGAAGAATGAGAAAAAAAGTGACGATTTGCATAGCTACAATACCACAATATTGTCCAATAAGTCATGAAAGGATAATAAACCAATCTCGCTCCCCGACAAAGCCATTGAAAACACATATTTGCATTCCCCCTCTTCTCTCCTACCATCCCCTTGGAAGGATGTTTAACTGAGACGGATTCCTCCCTCCACATCGCCCGTGAGTTTTTCAGTTTCCTGAAATCTGGAGTGAACTTTGGTTTTACAATATGCTATACACTACCCTGGCTGCTTTCGTCTCAAGAAAAAAGTTTTAAGAAATCCACAGTTGGATTCGAGAGAAGAGAAAGAGGTGGGTTGGGTGGAGGAGGGAGTGTTGATCGTTTCCTCCCTCTCGCACATACCGAGAATTATGGAGGGGTGAGGCAGTCGGGAGGGGGAGTGCGAGTGCGGGGCTTTGAAGAAGAACAGAGCAGCGGGCTCCATCCTACCACCGCAGCCTCCGCCCTAGTGAGTCATAGGATTACAGTCGTAATCAGCTTCCTCCGGAAAGAATAATGGACACCGAAATGCCACCACCTAGACCTAGGTTTCCTCTAGTTACTGCGCCGAGCTCTCACGTCCTTCTCTCTCTCTGTTTGTTTTTATAACCTTGACCTCTTCCTCTCCTTTCCTTCTTTTTCTCTTTGTACATATATAATGTTGATATTGCCCGCAAAGCTTTGTAGGATCTGTAAATAAACGGCGAATTATGAATCTCATCACAATTCTGAAACTAGATGAATGAGGCTAACTGTAAATCCATGTGTTTTCTGTGTTGTTTTCATTTTATTTATTTTTATTTGGAGGATAGATTATTTAACTCATGCGTAACAGAGGTTTACACTTTCGATTGAACCTTTCAGAGTCGTCTATTTTAGTTATCAGTGGACGACAGAGGACAGGCCTGAAAGTCATAGTTCCTTTAATGGAGGAAAGTTCACAGTCACTAAGAGCAAAGACTAATTTATTCGACACAGCGGACGGCATTGTATGAGATAAACAGTTTTTGTTTTCATGTTTACCTCTTGCTGGCCTCGCATTTCAAAGAGGTGCAGCTGCGCACGCATTCAAAATAAAGACTACATGCGAAGAGAGAGAGATAGTGTTTGTGTGGGGGTTTGTGGCTGGGTGGAGGGGAGCAGTAAACCTTTGTACACAACAAACAGATGCAGTCTCATCTACGTGAGACAGGGTTCCTGAGAACTCTGGGGCTGGTGCTTAACGATGATAATAGAAACCGCATTAACGCAACGAAAGGGATCAGGGAGGAGTATTAGTGTGGTGGGAGGGGGAAATTGGTGTTTTCAACTTAGCAACTAAGCTACATCACGGCGAAACAGCCAACCCTGTAAACAAATACCACATCATGCAGAGAAACAACAGGATCCCCGAGACAAGATCCGAACCCAGGACAGTCAGTCCTCATTGCATTGGTGTCAGGTGCTGACAGGTTTAACCGTTGCGCCACCGGTCCGCCCACTAAAGGGATCAAGTAAGCAATTTTAGAAAATAGGAAATATGAAAATAAATTCTCACGGAAGTTTTAAAAACAGATATTTTGAAAGGATGAAAACAGAATGGTTCGTCCGTTCGATGACGTTGACTGGCTGGCCGTCCTCTGAAAATAGAAACGTCGGCCTCGGTACCTCTCATCAATTATTCTTCAGTTCGCACCTCACCCCACAAAACAACCTCCGAGACGCCCCTTAAGTTCCATGTTGACTAAAAATTCGTTTGTTCTGAACATTCACCCTTAAATCATTGGCTTCTGGGGACCTCAACCTCCCAACCTTTCCATACTTGGCTAAACATTCGTTGAGCATTCACCATATTAAGAGCCATAAGTCTCTCTCTCTCACTCACACACACACAGACAGACGATCGATGGGTTAAAATTCTAAATATTCACCAGAAAACACAGTTCTTTAAGTCATACTGGAAACTTACCATCCGCGATACCCGGATAGAGCTTCATGGAGTTGATGTGGGTAGGTGCTATCTGGAACTGCTGGATTGTGTGTTGGTTGAGGAGGAAGCTCGCAGCATCTCGAAGATTAATGGTAAGTGTGTTATCAGGGTGACTTGCCGGGTCACCTGCACCATGAGGGTCATCAGTAAGCAATGGAGAGATGCGAGCGGCAGGCGAAAAATAGAAAGATGGAGCAATTTGGAGAGATTAGAGAGGGGCGGTGTAGGTAAGCTTAAAAGTAATTTCATATTCAGTAAGTTGGAGTTAGTCGTGAATACTGGAAGTAAACATACGAGTGTATGACTGAGAAAGTAAGCGTGTGTGTGTGTTTGAGAGAGAGAGTTTGTGAGAGATAATCTGTGTGTGTGTGAGAGAGAATTTGTGAGAGGTAATGTGTGTGTGTGTTAGAGTGTGTGTTTGTGATTGATTGTGTGTGTGTGTGAGACAGATAATGTGTTTGTGTGTGTGCTCACGCTAGTACGATAGCAACAGATACTTTTTGTGACACAAGAGAAAGAGAGATTGACTAAGAAAGAGAGACATAACAATTTAAATTTGTGGAAACATCCCTTCTAGCAGTTGGATAAGTGCAGTCTCTGTTCTTCTACGTTTTAATTCCGCGCGAGCGCACATAAACACACACTCTCTCGCCCCCTATTCTGAGGTCAAAGGTCAAAGGTCTCCCCTCTTGTCTCTCACTGTGTCTACCTACAAAATCAACATTTAAAATTTGTGTAAATACACTCCAACAACAAACTAAGTGCAAATAGTGTCTGTGTCGCTCTTGTTTTCTTTTTCTTTTTTCGCACTTCAGAGCGGCTATTGCACTCAAACCCTCATCAACGACCTGTGAGTTTTCCAACACAGACTTTACTTCTCCTGTTTATTGCTGACCCCCTGTCGACATGTTAGTCACACTGGAGGGTTATGGCCCGTCGTGCCAAAATAAATGTGAATATCTCCCTGGAGTGTCTAACATGTTGTGGAAAAGGAAGTCAATTCTGTCCAATTTACTTCTATCACTGGTCCTTCATTGAGGTAATCGCAGTATTAGTTTTATTACTGTGATTATAGTGAGATTTAGGGGCAAAATACCTGAATTGAGAGGCTAATTTTTTCTCCAAGTAAGAATTAGACTTTCACTAAGGCCCAAGGATATGACGCCAATGAATGTGTGTGAGCTTATATTGAGAGTGTAACGGTTGTGTTTACATACCTACGTACATGTTGGTCATGAGGACACGTTAGGGTATATCTGTGTAGGTGTTTGCTTGTGTATGTATGATGCATTTTTATATGCATGTCTGTTTTTTGTCTGTGTATATACATACAAAGGGCGCTCTGTAGTGTGGTAGTTAAAACACTCGCTTGTCACCACTACAAGTAGAGGCTCAAGGTTCAGATCTCGTCTCGGGACAGGTATGTGACCCCTGTTCGCGGGGCCTGCTGTTGAGAGTTTTCTCTGGTTTCCTTTCCCCACCTCTTCCCCATATCTCCTCTAGGTGGAAGCACTTTCCCACTAAACCAACCAACCAGCCATGCATATATAATTACATCTTTTGCAGGTGTGCTAACATCTGTATGTATAAATTTATGCTTTCATGTATGTGTGTATCCACGATGTATTCGTGCATGTTTGTATATGTACAAAGTCAACAATTATGTTTGTGTCCAAGTATGAGTATGTATGTATGCATTATATTATGTATGAATTCCTGTGTTCTTGCATGTATGTTGAAAGAATGCATGAGGTGTGTATGTACCCTGTGTGTGCTGGTTGAAGTGACAGTAGTAGAGGTGGCTCTGTGCGTGTGACTCTGGCAGTCTATAAATAGCAAATGCACACGTGGAAGGTGTGTGCAGTGTTCTCAGCTGTTATACCTCGCTACCCGCTCACAAAAAGCCGAGCAAACAAGATAGACACCCGGCAGTTGATTACCACCCCACACCAAAAAAAAAAAAATGCCTACGACCCTTGCACACAGCACTTTACGAGTCACACCTTCATTCCAACCTGCATAGGAACAGCGGTCATGTCAGAATAATAATAATTTTTAAAAACTCTGACAGCGAGAAGTCGAG
This sequence comes from Pomacea canaliculata, assembly GCF_003073045.1. NCBI lineage: Eukaryota > Metazoa > Mollusca > Gastropoda > Architaenioglossa > Ampullariidae > Pomacea > Pomacea canaliculata. The sequence goes on from NC_037591.1 coordinate 32,809,428, forward strand.
CAATGAACTTCAGTGCCACCAGGAAGTGTCGATTCCAATGGAGTGTAGAGAACTGTCCACCAGTGCATCGACGCGCGAGCTTTTTCGTGTGCAGGGTATGATGATCGAGGGTTGGGTAGGTTGAGGAGAAGGACGATAACTGGAATCCGGAAGTTGCATGACCTAGTGTCCATAATGTCCCTTGCTGACGTGTACAGCACAGGACGACTGTTTCCAACTGCAGAAATGTGTGAAAGCAGTAGGTTGAGTTTTGAAAGAACCATCTGTCTGTTCATCTAGGTTGTCGTCATCTGTATGTTTAGCTAGGGTGTCATCATCTGTGTGTCTAGATAGGTTGTCATCATCTGTATGTCTAGCTAGGGTGTCATCATCTGTATGTCAAGCTAGGTTGTCATCATCTGTGTGTTTAGCTAGGGTATCATCATTGGTGTGTCTTACCTAGCTGTATGTAAGAGATAGTTTGATTCTTTGGCCACATACGACCTACCAGGTGTCACGTCTTCGGCTAGCACTGAGGAATAACCTCTCTGGAATATTCCTTTAGCTTTTAGGGTTTTCACGACACGTGTGCCCTTCAAATCACGTGACCAGCGAATGTATCTTGATATTCAAGCTCGAGGCAAAAAGCAATTGCTTGTGTGTGTGTGTTTCTTTGTGTGTGTGTGTGTGGTTTTTTATGTATTTATTTTTTTGGTTGCCCTCAACATAAACTTCGCACGCGTTCTGTCTCGATTCTGCCCAGAGAGTTTGCGATGATCTCAAACCCTCGCGTTTTCCAGAAAGCAGGCCACTGCCTTCACACGCGAGGTACAATATTAGCAGCTTATCATATATGTGTGAGCGTGTTCTGTGCTCTCTCTGGTCTGTGGGAAGTGCTCTCAACGGCCAAGAGAGCGAAGAGCAATTTTTTTTTTTAATTTTAAACCAGTTCGACGGCTTTTGCACCGATATTAAGGCCACGAACAGGTGGCCGCCCCTTGCTTTGAATACAGTCCGGCTTTTATTCCTCCACAAAGCAGCCATTATTTTCGTCACGCACTTTGCTTCTCTCTTCTTCTTCTTCTGTCTCTTCGATAGTTAAGTCCTGCTTTTCACGTGAAAACTGAAAAAATGTGGAGAGGAATTCAGAGGTTACAGAAAATACAGCTGATGTATACAAGTACAAGTATGAAAGTGAGGCAAAAATAGAGAAAGTTCAAGGAGACATAAACATTGGTACCTCCACACACACATTCACATACATAATCTAATATATTTATATATAATATTACTTGTATAAACACAAAAATTATATCATTAAAGAGTTCAACATCCATTAACCTTATGCCCGAGGGTACGAAAATTGTAGACAAAATATTTAATCGGTTATTATGTGTTTGTATCAAATTTCTTTGGTACGTTTAGTACTGTTTTGTTTACATCCCAAGCTTGCCTAATGTAGTGGCCATGTCTTTATAACTCTTCGTTCATTCTTACATTATTTATCTGTTTAAAGTTTCTGTTTTGTTTATTCTTAAATGATTTATTTTGGTTTGCTTTGTTTATTCTTAAATTATTTGTTTTGTTGTTTTTTGCTTGGTTTGTTTATTTTTCACATTGTGTTTTGTTGTATTTTTTTGTTTTGTTTTTTTTTTGTTTGTTTGTTTTTGTTTTTTGTTTTTTTTATTTTTTTGTTTGGTTTGTTTATTGTCACATTGTGTTTTGTTTTATTCTTTTTTTTTTCTATTTTTTAATGTTTTTGGTTTCTGTCTTGTTCATTTTTTGGGATTTTATATTTTTGATATGTTTTATTTGTTCTTACATTTTTTGTTTACTCTAACATCATTCTTTCTTGTATAACATTTTTCTTTTGTTTTTGTTTTTAATTTTACACTTATTGGGGATTCTGTTTTGTATTGTTGTGTTGTTTTATTTTTTGTTTTGGAAACGACTTCTCCTCACGAAGGAGCATCACTTAGAAGTGCAGGCATCTGCTAGACATTGTGTAGAAGGGTTTACTCAGGATCCCCCGGCGTAGAGACTGGAGAGTAAGGTCAGGCGAGGGGCTGGTGGAAGCCCTCAGAGGAAAAGGTGGGGCCTGTAATGTAAGTCACGGACGGGAAATGAGACTTGCTGTGCACGTGGGTGCCTGCTGCTGCGAGGTGCTGATGGAGAACAAACGATGGAGACTATTATTCTGCAGAAAGCAGGTCACACGAAGCCGCTTCACTCGAAAAGATAAAAATCACTGCGCAAGAATAATCTTGTTTCGGTGGGAAATTTGTTAGGGATGGGAGTGAAGAGGCTGTGTCGTCATCTTTCTCTGATGTTCATCTACTGCTGGTGGGGAAGACCACTCTTCTCCATTTAAAAAAAAAAAGCATCTTAATTGTCGTTTGACAACAGTTTCTTTCCAGTTTGTTTTGTTAGAAATGATGCTTGAATTTTAGTTGGTGTAACCCAGAATAAAAGCCATTCTTAACTGGACAAATCTGAACGAACGTTGACAAAGTGATTGTTACATGAAGAGTCGTGGTTTTGTCAAATATTTCAGATTTAAGCAATCAGTTTTAAGGAACAACGAATTTAGTCAAAAGAAGAGTCAGCTTTGCTACCAGGAGCTACATTTGCAGATTTTCGCTTCTATCATGTGGAATAATAGAGATAATGTTTAGAACGATGTAGTGGATCTCTGAAGTTTTGTTAATAGTCTTCTTTAACTGGATCTTTCGACTGAAATCAGGATCTCTTTCCCAGTGTCACTCTTGTCGAGCTGGATCTTTTCTCTTTCCTCCTTTCTTTCTCTCTCGCACTGTCACACTTATAACGGGATCTGGTTCAAAACGTGGCTTTGACACGAGCGATAATATTACTGAATCGTGGAAGGAAATTCCGTTACGTGGCCTCCTTCAGATCCCTTTTCCCCACCAACCATTCCCCGACTGGGATCACGTTCAGTCCATGTCACACGCACGCACGCGCATACAACAACAGAGCGACACGCGCAATCAATGGCTGTAAATGAAAATTTATTCTCTGTTTATTGTTTTAGCAGAAAGATGATTCAGAAAGAGACCATGCCGACACAAGGCCCTGGGTCTTGTCTCTGTGACATTGCGGGTGGTCCTTGTGACAGGCACTGGATGTTTCGTTGCTGCCTCTACTGTGAGGAGGCATAATTATATGGGATGGTGATGGGCTGGAAAAACTGTGTCCCTTGAAATTCCTTTAATATTCACCTTTGTATATACCTCTCTTCCTTTGCTCTCTCTCTCTCTGTCTATCATACCCACACTCACAACCACCCACCCACTCACACCAAGAAAGATAGGATTTCAACACATTACATCTTCTCCACCCAACTTGAGGCAACTGTTTGCCCAGGCATATCTTCAATGTTGGGTGTTCTTCACCTTTGTCCCACTTTCTTCATATTTATTCATATTTCCCTTGTCTGTCCTATTGCCAGGTGCAAGTCACATCTTTGGCTTTATGCTCTAACATCCATTAAAGCGATGTGCACGTGTGGGGTCATACCAGGGGACAGACATCTGACCTGTGAAAACTAATATCACTGACGATCCACACAATGTGATTGTTGTGTGCGACGAGGACAAGAAGTCAGCTGTCGTGAGATCCATGAAACCATTATTTTTTTTTCTTTTTCTTGGTGGCCGTGTGTGAATGTCATCAAAGAACTCTTTTTTGATGAGGCCTTGCTGCCTAATCTGAAGTTTGTTTGCTGGTTGATAAAGTGAGTGCATCAGTATTTCAGACTATTGCGATTCTCACAAATAACTGCCATAAAACTGTGTTGGTGTGGTTTTCATCATGTTTTTAATATTTCCTTTTAATAGCAACAAACAAATCAGAAATGGAGACGTCTTGTTCCAGAAAATGTTTTAGACCTAAATGAATTGTGAATACCCGGTTGAAACAGATGTCGATCTCTTTTAACTTTTGAACTCGATTTTCGTGTCAAAGACTGAGGATTTTATCTAGATATGTATATTTACCATTTTTTTTTTTCCTTTTTTTTTCTTTGGGGTTACTTGTGCAGCAAAATAATTTCTGTCTTCTTACAACTATGCTCATATTATAACATGTGTCTGACATACGCCGGCCTTTCTATCTTCACACCCACCTGAAGATAATTTCATCAAGGGAAAATACCTTCTTTGTCCAAGCACTTGAGAAATTGTGTGCTAGACGAAAGGAAGACCAAGACCTCAACTGTCCAATCTTGCTCTGAGGTTCTGAGACACCGAAATCCCTTTTCCTGTACCCTTCACTGAATATTGCTTCGTGGCGAAAACATCATCTCCATGTGGGAACCATCTCGAGCATAGCTAACCTTATCTTTCTCTGAAGTGAAGACAGGGCAACACATTAGTATCTACAACAGAGTGGAGCTACTCATGTCAGTTGCTTGGTTGTTCGAGTTTTAAGCCGTGCCAGCAACTTAAGGTCCTTGTGCCATGTGGTTCCGACCTCCGTTGCCTCGCTTTCTACTGTTCTTCTCCAAGTCTGCTTTGGTCTCCTACTCTCCTCTTGCGCAGGGTGTGTCCTACCTATCCAGCTCCATTTGCGCTTTTTGATGTCTTGGTTAGTGACATTCTGGTTTGTCTCATCGATGTATAGAAACCTGTGAACGTGGGTGTTGTAAAGGTAGACGGTGGAATCTGTTTCCTCGCTGTCAAGTCGTTTGTCTTCGCCAAGGAGGACGGGTGGGACTAGCTGGCTAGCCGTGGCCACCCTATGTAACAAGAAACATGACATTAACGGGATAGCCTGACAAACGTTTGATGTCTGACGCTTTTGTGTGTTGACAAGGGGATTCAAGCCTCGGTTTTATATTCCTCCAGCACCATCAGACTGCGATATCTGTTGGAGCATTAAAACTCAAGCCTGTCATAGTATCTTCGCCACTCTATTCTTCCTTTTCATGTGAGTGTGTTGCTTGTTAGTGAACGAGAGAGAAGGAGTGTGACAAAGAGAGCTTGCCTTCTTTTGTGAAATGTTTTGTAAAACTGTGGTGACCGCACGCACCACGCCCTGACCTAGTTACATAGCTAATCATCCCGTGCGTGCAGCAGGTAGAAAACGAGTCCAACATCAACATCACATACCTACAGGTGAATGCACATGCTTTAAACGGCCAAAGAAGATCTTTGCGCTCTTTGGTCTTAAATGACCTCGAGGTGGGTGCCTACGGGCCGGGGTTCAAAGGAAGTCGTGTCAGGGGTCAGGGGTCGACTGAAAGACATGGTTGGCGAGCACGGTCTGCATTTTTAACAATGGATTGACCCCGTGCCGCTGCACGCCTTCGACGTGAGAAGAAAGCGGACTCTTTGATGAGTTTTTCGGGTGAATCATTGTAGATAGACATTATTTGTCCTTCAAAAAAATAAAAAAAAAAAACCACACACACTTGTTACATAAACGGACTACATAAGCTGTGAATTTGCAGCAGACAATAATAATTTTTCACTTGATATGTCTCACTTATATGTGTGTGTGTGAGAGAGCTCTCAAAGCGTACAACTCAAAATCAGCATGTTTTGTCGACACATAAACACAGCATACCATCGGCGAGCTCAATTGTATTTTTTAAATTTATTTTCTAGAAATTTAAGTCTATTAGCGTGTTTAAAAATTGGTGATCCTGCAGATCGGAAGGAGCTTTAACTGCCAAATGAATAAGAAAAGGAATCCCCCCCCTCGCCACACACACACACACATATTTTTTAAAGTGATGATTATTATAACATGATAAATAGTAATTGTTTCAGTGAAGCCAGAAAGCAAGTTGAGTCCTACTCAGCTGACTCCATATGCACAAGAACCACCAACATTCTACCTTTGGGTGCAAGGAGCCGGGTACAAATGGGGTGGGTGGGGTAGAAGAGGGTGGAAGAGACAGCCTTAGGACACGTTTGTTTTCTTTCAAGCAGTGCTTGCAGGGTTTATGAAAACTGCATTAGCGACACTGGGAGATAATCGTGTGTAGGAGTAAGTCTGTCGCTCGCTGTTGCCTGCGGGTAGCTCGGTCGCCAGAGCTCAGTGCTCTCCCCTGCTTGAGCGAGAGCTGATGGCCGACGGGTAGATCGCGGGTAGATGTGACAAGAGCATGCTGCTGACTGCTGACGACCCGTGTAATGACGGAGCGACACGGGTGGGGTGATGGCTAAACCCGCGTCTGTATTGTGTGTGTGAGACAGAGAGAGAGAAAGAATTACACGTGTCTGCAACAAAAGGAAGGGAACCACGACAACCGTTCAGTGCAAAGACTGACGTTAATACATGATCACGTGACACTAGAATTTTTTAAAAACTTGTAGATAAGATTGATCAATCTTCTCCTTATTCTGCTCCTGCGTCACATTCCCTTTCACGTTCTTTATTTATTTATTTTTTTCGTTCTTTCTATTCATTTCTTCAAATTTCTTTTTCCCCTTATATTTTTTATTTCCTTCCTTTCATATTTCTGTATTCTGCATTCTGTTTTCTTTCTCTTTCCATTTTTTCTGTTTGTTTTCTCTCAACTCTCTCTTTATTATCATGTTTTCTGCTTTCTTCATTGGTTTTTTTTTCCTTCATTTTTTTTCTTGTTGTCCTTTTATTTTATTTCATTTTCTGTTGTTTTATTTCATATAACCATTTTTAATCATTTTTTTGTTTCTTCCTTCTTTCTTCTCTCTTCATTTTTTCTTTGTTTTCTTTTCATCTTTCCTTTATTTTTTGTATTTTCTTCCTTTATTTCAAATTTATTTTCTGTCTTTTCGTTCTTTATTTTTGTTTACCTCCTTTTACCTTTCTTTTTTCCATGCTTCTTCCTTCTCTCACTTAAACCTTACCCGTCCTTAATACACAGACTTTGCACTCATAAACCCGACAAACCATATACCATTACAAATACAAATAAAGCTGAGTCTGGAGTTCCAAATGGCGGAGAACTCTTAAGTATTGGGATGAAAGGCCAAGATGTATACAAGGATAGCTAAATTTTCTGTAGATATGATTTATACAACTTTCACGTTCTTTTTGCAAGTTTGGCATTTACCTCGATCAACTTTCAAAAGGCCATCGTGATTAGCATAATTATTTCTATCATCCCAGCAACAGCTGTCAGTTGTAAGTGCACGATATGATGATCCGCTGACACTTGGGATAATGGCTTTGAAAATGGCAGACTGCCATGTGTGTGACCTTTGTTGAAGTTCAATCATCCACAGATCACCAGACAAAAAGAGATGAATCACACACACACACAGAGAATATCAATAAATCCACTGTCTTTAGAGAATAGAGAGAAGAGATAAGTTTAAAAATAAAACTTTTTTCTGACATCTCTTGCAAGAGAGAGAAAGTAACCTTGAGCCAGACGGGGTGAAGTCTGGGGTGGCTGGCACCGCCGACATTCCAGTCCCACGCGCAGGCAGCAACGATAAAGCAAAAAACACCCTTCGACAACTCTGCACGCAGCTGGAACCGCGGTTTCCCCCACACACCCGTTAGTACCGGAGGAATCTGGCGCCAGGATTGCTTGCTAGGCCCCCGAGTCCTGGCCACGAGTCTGGCAATGCCCGCCTGATTCTTGGCCTGCCACCCGACCAGCCAACAAACTCCTTTGTTTTTCGTGTTGTGGCCGCGGAGCTCGCCACCCCGAGGAGATTCTGGTTGGGGAGATGTGGGTGGTGATTTTGTTGTAGTGGTGGTCGCCAAAGGTGGAGGAGGTGGGTCCAGTTGTGTGATGTGATGTCGAGGAGGAAGGACCGAGCGCTACGAGGAGTAAAACATGGCGTCATCCTTGGATTCGCCAGAGAACGCGCGACAGCGTCGAGCATGGGCCCTGTGGCAGGGTATGTGATGCTTTGTGTCTTGGGTAGGGTGTGGGTAGGTAGGTTTCCTTTGGAACAGGTCCCGTGTTTACTTTGCACGTGCTTGTTTTTCTGTCTCTCTCTCTCTCTGCACGTGTTTATTTTTTCTCTCTCTGCACGTGTTTTTCTCTCTCTGTGTGTATGTGTGCACGTGTTTGTTTTCTCTGTGTGTGTGTTACATGCACACATATAAAAAGGATAAAGACAAGAGACTTCAGTACTGTGGCATTTACAAAGTATGGAACGCACGGGCTTCGGTAGAGTACATCAACGGTTAATTAACCTCACATAGACACAGGGCGTGTTTATGTCTGGCTGGCTGGTTGCGATGTAATTAATATCATCATGTAATTGTATCTCTGAGATCAACTTCTATCCTGTGAGTCTTTCATGTGTACATAATACTATGGTAATGGCGACATGTAAGCAGCACATTAAATAAAGTGTCTTCTAGCCCCAGACACCCAGTTCACTTAACTGTACATGTATATATTTTCCATCAAAGAAAAAGGAAGGTACACATTGGAGAAACAAGCATTTAATTCAGGATTGAGTACTAGAAAAATGAGAAACCAAAGCTGAAGCGCCTAACATTATTTTAGAATTATAGTTTTCGGTGTAAGTAGTTCGTGTTGTTGCTCGTGAGTGTAAGAAGGATGACTACGGGAATGTGCCAGGATGTACAGAAGGAGGCTACGCTGATCCCAACACTGACAGTGTGCATGTGTGTTGGTATGCGTGCCCACAGCTTTTAGTTGTTTGTTTTAGCCTTATAATCAGAGCAAGAATCTTCCACAAAAAAGCCTGCATGAGATTTATTTTCGTAAACGAGCAAATGAGAAATAAACGAAGCAGGATTATTTTTCATAGCAGATGTAATTTCTTTGGACAGATCACTTTAAGAAGTCTAATGAGCTGATTTATTTAAATGACACATCTGGGGAGACGACAGGTGCAAGTTTATATATATATACTGTATATTTGTATCCCTCTTTCCTGGCCGTTAACTACAATATTCTTTCGTCGTCTTCCATGTTCTCTAAGGTATACACAGAAAACGAGATGATATGTCTTGTGTTGTTGTAGCTGTTGTTGTTGTTGCTGTACGCACCCCTTCACCTTTGTATACAGTTCTGCACCTAGAAAGTCACTCCAGCTTCAAACATATGTGTTATGGTTAGTATGGGTCGCTAGTACCCGGTATCAGGACATGTATGAGTTCAATGACATCAGTCTATGGTTTTCTTTCGTTATATCATCGCCAAGGGCTCAGTGGTACCAGTTCCAGGGAAGATCATACAGTAGCATCACGGACTTGTGATACACGTTCGTACGTGGTATCATCCACAGTTTGTGTTTCACTTTGTCAACTTTCTGCGTGTCTTTGTCCAGTCTTCACCAGATGTACTCGTCCTACATTTGGCTGATAAGTCTGTACGCAACAAAGTATATTTTCCAGTCAGCAACGGCATTAACTTATCTCACAAAGTCTTTTCAAACTGAACTCTAACTGACAATGCCCAGTCTTTTCATAGCACGGAGGAGAAAGGGGAGTTGGCAGTACCCAGGAATTCTTTTCAAGGGTGGATTTTTTTATTACAGTACCTACAGAGTCCAAACCTCGCGTAAATAACTCGCTCCACAGTGACAAACCGTTGACATTGTTTCGTCTCTGTATATCTGTACCTGGCAAAACTTCGGCAAACTGATTGATGTTTAAAAAAAACTTGTAATTAAAAACCGAACCTTGGTCAATAGCCTAGGTTCCGTGTCAATGCATCGTAAACCTACTGGTGGATGGGTGAGTTGTTGGAGGGGTGGGAGAGAGAGAGAAACCACCGTTTCGCCTGAAGGAGTGGCTTTCAAAAGATCTTGGTGACCTCAAGTAAAGTGCACCACGTAGCGACCTTTGACCTTTTCTGTAGCCCAGTATAGGAGCGCTTGACCTGACCTGACTCGGGCAGAAAAAGTAAAGTAGGGTGATTCTGTGCCGGTATTTCCCAGGTCCTTTAGGTAATGATGTGTGCCTCAGATGGTTATCGCCTCCGGAATGCTCGATGTCTCGGGTCGTTGGCGTCGTCGACGCAATCTTCGTGTAACTGACAGCAAGAAAACAAGCGAAGGACGACGATGACGGGCGGATGGAGTGGGAGGGAAAGCAGAAAGAGAAAACGGTGAGGCTGATGATGGATATGAATCATGCAGGTTGCAAGAGTGTGAAGGGTGAAAAGAATTTCTTAAAGAAACAGTCTGGGCTGGTTAATATTCAGCTCTGGGGAAGAAAGAATTATTTTGTAGCGTCGTAGCAGTTGGAAAGAGGAGTACAGCGTATCGAGGAGGAATGCATGCTAGAGTAGAAAAGACTGGATGGTCTCTCTCTCTCACAAACACACAGAGCGAAAGAGAGAAGGGAAGGGAGGACAGAGATTTTTTTAAATAGGAGGCCACTGAATGGTAGCAAATTTTGAAAGCAAACAAAACCCGGTTGTAAATGTTTACAACCCACCATGCATCAGGAATTAATTTTCCTACCCTGTACTTCATTGTTTTTCTTCTAACTTAATCAATAAATGTTTTACCGACCTTGTAAATATAAATACTGTCATTTTATAGGAGGAAAAGCAATGGAGGTGCCATACATACTGCACTGTATATACATGTGTGTGTGAGAGAGAGAAGGGGGAAGTAGAACCTAACAGCCCCTCACGTAATGAGTGGCAGGGATGGCGAGGGAGAAGGTTTACATTTACATGAAGTACTCGAGTGGCCTTTTGGTGGACCGGAAACATCCTAATTAGACAGAAGATGGCGGACTGCACGGCGCGTGTCGAGGGTTGCGGATGTTGTCTGTTTTTGAAGTCCTTGACGTTCTTGCGACTGAGACTTTCCTTTTCTTACCGACGTACACTAGACAGATATACTGACAATAGGTGCAGCTAAGCATCTTCTTTAAATGATGAGGCTCCTTGTTGTTGTCATTTACAAGTGTTCTAAACAGACCTGAAATGTTAGTGTTTTTTGTTTTTCTGAGATTTTGTTATTTTTCAGTGATTTAAAATGGAGCCGAAGTAATAGTGGTCGTTGTTATTTTAAATTACTCTGAAAAGAGTTGAAATTTCGATAATCTTTATTCTTTTAAATTTTTTAAAAAACATAGCAAATTCAGGGTTGATTATTAAGTGTTTATAGTTTTATGTTACAGTGTCAGATTGATGCTCTCCCCGCGCTCACACTATCCTCCTCCACACACACACCCATACACACAACTACCATCACAAGCATAAAAAAATAGAAAGTTAAAAATTGTATGTCTCTCTTTTGTTTTTGTTTTTTTTTTTTTGTTTGTTTTTTTTGTTTTTTTTTTTTTGGTTTGTGTTTTGTTGGGTTTTTCTCTTTTTTTGCTTTTTTATATTTATTTTTTTTTTGTGGCCCCGACTACTCAGAGTTCCCAACCCTATCCCTTCCATCTGTCTTCGATTTCTCATTCAAGTTTTAAACACATTTCTTTTCTCTTTTTTTTTAAATTTATGTCTTCGTGTTTTGCATGACTTGTTTTATCATTAACGCTTAAAGCTACAACTTAAAATGATTATTCTACTACTATTTTGCAACTTGCCAGCACAAAAATATGAGTATATATATAATTAAATCCTTGTTTTGAGCTCCAACCAACATCAAACACGTATGGGTTAATTTTGAAGGAAGCTGCTCGCACTTTAGAGTTGCCACCTCAGCATCCCCTTGTTTTAAACTAAAATACAAATGCTTTGTTTTGAACTTTAGGTTAAGTCTGTGATCTGTGATGAGGGGTGTTTGTGTTCTGTATAATTGTCGCATATTACTGGAAGACAAAAGAGCTGTGTGTCTAAGTATCCATCTACATACAATGGCTGTTGTGAGCTTGTCTCTCGCCAACACGCCGACTTCTGTAGGAAACAGCTGCTTCATTGTGCCGGTCTCTTTGATGTTATCTACCACGACTGCTAGGCGGCAGTGCAGCTGTTCAGCTGCGATGGAGGTGTCTAATTCGCCAACAGCGGTGTGAAGCTGTGTAATTAGTGTACAGCTTGTTTAGCTTGTGTGACCTATGCACTGTGGGGTCGACCCCTTTGTAAGCGATTCTGCAGACTGACCGGAAGGTAGGCCGGATAGTCGCACAGACAACCAAGAGTAATGAGAAAATGAAGTCATCAATCTTATGAGTTCTGTCTCCAGTCTTCCTACACTCATAAGCAGGGTTTCCCACCACGTAAGCCACGTACTCACGTAAAGAAAGGAGGTCCGAAAACGTAAAAGAAATTATAAGGTTGCCTGTCTTCAGACATTTTGTAATTAATCAAACATGAAAGCTGGTATTTTGTCATCACTGGTTTTCAAATGTCAGTAACGCAGATTTATGTGATATTAATAAAGCAGTTTCTAGACATCAGGAATCAAGATAATATTAACATATTTACTTCTGCAACTGGTGGATACAGTTTCACGTTCACAACCTTGCGGGTGTCTGAAGATCCGTCAGTTTATTACATCATGTTGTGACATTTGAAGCTGGTTCAAGTTAAAGCTTTTAGGTTCTTAGGGTTGCGCCATCTTATTACAGAGAAAGTATGCCAACATGTTCATGGACTGTAAACAATGCTCAAATGTAGTACTATCGTTTTCATAAAACAGCCATAGTCAACACAAACAGAGCTCATCAGTGTCTACTACTTTGGAAAATGTCAAAAAGTATGGACATATTACTAAAAAGGTTCACCGTTAGTGTGTCATTTTTATGAGTGATTAAAAAGTAATTATGCCTAATCAAATAAAAAATACACAATTTTTTTACGATTTAACCTTTTGCTTAAGAGTTTTCGTTAACTGGTCAATTCTTATAAGTTGTTTTTGTCTGCCAAATGAAGTATTAGCCTTAATTATTTGGTAATTAAATGGCGCGCGCGCGCACACGCACACACTGTATATTCTAGACTGCCGTGATTTGAGACATTTCAAAGGGTCATCGGAAGTGCAACATTTACCTATCCCAAGAACTTAATGACCTCAAGAGACTCAACCCTGTGAAGACACTCTAGTTGGTTCTCTGGTCTCGGTCTCCAGGACGTGTGACTCTCATGCACCATCATAGTCAACAACAAAAGCAAAACAACACGACGACGACGACGATGTTGATGAATGTGTAATGTATGTCAAGTTGTCGACATCAACACTCGACTCACTAATTACTGTGCACTAAGTACCTCGTGTCTGCTCTCGGCGGTTCTCGTTACTGGCGAAGACGAAGCCACTTGTAGGTTTACTTACAGACAGGAGTTAAAAGGTTCCAGCGGGGTTTTTAATTTATTTTTATTGTTTTATTGTGTATTTATTTATTCTTTTGGTGTTCGAAGAATTCAAACAGCAGCTGAATATATTTTCCCACGGGTATTGCAAAAACTGATTTTACACCCGTTTTATGAGCAGGGCTTGCGTTTTTCTTGGCTTAATCATAAACGTTCATGTATGCATAACACACACACATACAGAAGTGAACTTTCCATCTGCTTTAGCCCCGTTGCATCTATAAATAACACAGATGCAAAGTTTTAAAAGCGGGGCCGCCGCTCCGTCACTGCTATCTAACGTCTGCCCGCAAGGCGCTGGTATCTGATGGTCTACCCGAGGTTTATGTGACTCAACGTTTGCCCAGAGCTGTGCTCGTGTCTCGAAACAGTTTTTTATTTCTATTTTTTAAAACACGAAAGAGCACATGTGTCAGAGGGATGACAGTGAGAGAGTTAAAAGAAGGAAGGAGCTAATTAACATGCTTGATGTTAGAAAAATGTTGAGTCGGGTGTTTCTCGCCACACTGCGGGTAGACCATGGTGTGGCACTTTGAAGCTGATAAGTTTTCAGGGTTGTGTCGTCTTATTAAAAAGAAAGTGTGCCAAACCGCATATCGTCACCTCCATCTACATTTTTTAAAAGTGAAATCGTGCTAAAATTAGACTAAATTATGCGTTTTTCTTCTCTCTTTGCCTACAGCTGTCTCCTGTGCTTTTATCTACAACCACGAGACACCGCTCCTCAGGTAGTGTGTGTGGGGTGGGTGTGGAGGGGGGCTGATAAAAATTTGTTTAGTGATATGTGAAAGGTCAATGGATGATAAAAGGTCAAATATCCTATAACTCAGTGGCCAGGGTTTGCAAAGAGCTGCTAGCGTCTAGGGCACGGTGCGTAGAAGATGTATTAAGAAGATGGCGCCGAACCTTCTCTGTTAATAGCTTTATCCCGTCTCTGATCAATCAGGTACCCAAGTGATTAATGGGTGGGGGAGAGGGGTAGTGTTCTAGTCAAAGAACCTGTGAACTTTGAATCACCGAGCTTCTTCTCCATAGTCGAGAGCACTAGCGTACTAACCACTAGGCTAAGAGCAATGACCATCAGGCTAGGCAACCACCAGGTTAAGCCCGTTCTTTTTGCTTAATCGGCTCAGAAGAGATCACAGGAACTCATTAATTGTTCTTAGAAGGTCGTGGCGTGCAGGGCGAAGGTCAAGACGGGTTAAAAAAAAAAATCATGCCTGTGAGCGATTATCAGGGATGAGAGGAAGAGAGGACGCTGAGGTAGTTTGTGGAGGCGACACATCAAGGAAGGGACGCAGCTTCAGTGGTGTCGATTTAAGCTTAGGGTCCGGGGGAATGTCCGATGTGAAATGGAGAGAAAATAATCTTAGCGAGAGGTGGCTGATGCATTACTGAAGCAACACACGTTCGCCCAAACTCTCTCTACCTACCCACTCTCTCCCTTTCTCAGCGCTTCAGAGCTTCTTTCGACATGTCCAGAATCTGTGCATCTACTTCATTATGAAACCCAAAAGATTTCAGGAAATACGTGAAGGCCTCCGCATAAAAGTTGGTCTGAGGCCTAAAAATTCTTATTCTGTTGACAAAACGCATCTTAGGAACATACCCATCTTCTCGACAATAACTTTGGAAATGTCGAAGTTTGGACAGGGAAATTTTTAAAGATAGTAAAGTTAACTGAGTGTATCACTACTAAACTCCATGAATACGACTTCTATCCTTGATTGTCCTCAATTTATTTGTAACCGTGCATTTATTGCCATGGTCGAGCTGTACAAAGTTTCTTTTTTTCTTCCAGAACTGCTGCCTGGAATAGAAGAGTTCCTCGTGCGAATCCTTCCGCAGGAGAAGCTGTCACGTGGTGCAGAAGAGCGCCGGCAGTATTTCGTGGAGCGCCTGGACATTCTGAAGTTGCCACCATCACTGCCACCCAGGGCCGGTAAGATGGGGAAATAGCTTTGCAGATGACTTAACTTGACCACGACAGGACGGACAGGCTGACGTCACTGGCATCCACACAGACTCCACTCAGACCGCATAGTCTGACGTAGATATCATCCACACAGAAAACGTTAACATCATCTACAGAGCCCAAAGAATCGTAACCGGTCATTAGTAAAATTTTCACACACAGTAGACCCCTCATTTCACGTGAGGAGTTGCGTGTAGAGAAAGTTCTAGACACCAGAAGCTCGCATGCAGACGAGATTAAGCTAATCACTGGATGTTTAATTTCAGGGAAGAGAATCTCGCGGGAAGTGCATCAAGAATCGGAGCGGGTCAACGGACAGCCAGCGGAGGATGTGACGCAAATCAGTCAGCTGGTGGAGAACGACTTCGCGGCCTATCAACGTGAAATCTCGCGCAACTTGCTGGTCGCTGCGGTCGCCGAGACAAACAGGGACGCCACTGAAAGCGAGTTGGAAAAGGTACATAAACAGTTTTATGGTCTGGTTAAATGTCGGAGCCGATTCTCATCGCAGTGAAACTATCACGAACGCTGTGGTTGGCATGTCATTCCGTTAAGGATGTTCAAAAAAAGGAAAGAAAAAGAAAACAACCTGGAAGAGGATGGGTAAAGAAAAGGTTCTTCTTCTCAGTCCCGGTGTTTATATGGCTGTGTAAATGCTGAAACTGGTTTCACGTGCAGGACCATAAAACTGATAGCTGGAGCTTGCATCGCTGACTAAGCACGCATCTTTGTCTAGATATTTATAACTGTTTATTCATCATTCGGGGATAAGACCAAGTAAGGGGTAAGACTGAATAATTCTCCTCACTTTTAATGTTTTTGTGTTTAACTCTTCTTGAATGTGCCTGCCTAAACCTGATTTTTTTAAATGTTACCTGGCTTTTCGATGGCTCTTGTCTGAAACATCGACTTTAAAATGAAGAAGGAGAAGCACAGGAAATAGACATTAACCAAAAGTGGGGAACAGTTTAGCCATAATGACATCTTATAATGCGAACTGACATGAGCACTTGTAAGTGGTAATAGTTGGTTGATACAAAACTAGTAATTGCTAACTGATGTAGTGCTGGTATGTACCAACAGCTGAATAATATTGCACTAGCACATGCTAACGGCTATAGTGTAGGTAAGTGTTGAACTCTAATTGATAGAGGACTGGCGAATTCTTGGTGATGATACTCATGGGTTTCATGGGATTGTTTGTTGTTTACGAGTAGGCGTTTTTAAAAGGTTGGAGCTTTTTTTAAACCACATAGTGAAGATGGATTTGTTTACCGTTTTATCCCGCGGCAAGACTTTCATCGACTGGAGGTTCTTGAGCACAGCCTGTCTGGAAAGTTTCATCCGATGTTTGCTTTGGCAATGAGAGAGGCCTGCAGAAGAATGGATGTGTAATTAGTGTTTGTCTATATTTACAAGCGCTACCTAAGGAAGGTATGCGGGGATTTTATTCTGGTGTTCTGGAATTTGCCACTTTTGCTGCTGTAGTTGCTGCTACTAAAAGGACAGGTGTGGGTATTGTCACCAGCATCTTGGCTGTTGTCGGACACGTACAAACACACACACGTGTCTCTACCTGCAGGCATACACACGCAAACACGCATTCATACACTTACACAAATTCACACTCACACACAGATGTGATATATATATATATGTATGCACTCACACACACGCATGCATACACTTACATTCACACGCACTCACACACTAGTACGTACGCTCACATGCATACGCGACCGCGCGCACCAAAATTAAGGAACGGAAATTTCACCTGGCGTTAGAATGTAGCTCAGGTAGAGCAGCACCAGACTGAGAATAACTCTTTTTTTTTAAATCCTGTAATTAGTAAACCTATCTATGTCGTATTCCAGAGCTCTGCGAAGCCGTCTCAAATTAGGTAAAGTTTTTCGTACCAGGCACTTCCTGTGTTACTCGAAGTCGAATTTATTTTTTTAAGTGGCAATTCATTAAAATTAAGTTTTAGTAGCTCTTCCTGTTATCAATAACACAATAAATGATACTTAAAAATATTCTTTGTCATCGTACGGACTGATGACTTGAATCATCGCCTCTTGACATGTAGCGGTCTAGTAATTATTACTGGCTACACCGTGCCTCGTGGTCTTCAGTGCAAGGTCTGTTGCACCTAGTAACCTGTAATTAAAACTTACCTGGATAGATTGTACACACCAGTGAATGCATTCTGACGATTTTATGGCTAGAGAAAGGCATGCAAATGAAGAAGAAGCGAGAAGACCGGCGAAGAAGACAACGATGACTGTTTATTGTTTGTGGTGCAGCCTTAGTTACAACAGGTGTTTATTGTCTATGTACAGTCTTTAGAGACAGAGATATGTACGACATTATCTTCAAAGTTTCAGAAATTTATTTATTGGATTGCTGGTAGTTTTTAAATGCTATTTTTTTACTGGTTTCCCATCTTCTTTTCCGATACCTTGCTATTTTAGTCATGCTTTGGACTTTACCTCTTTCCTCCCCACCAACTCCCATCCTGCAGTTCCCCAGCGCTGACTCCATGATAACTGAAATGTGCTGGAGCCAAACGATGACATTTAGTGTACTGTGACTCAATAATCACCTTAGTGTCCTCTCCTGACATACCTTCCACGGTCTACTGTCCTGGTCACTCTGTTTACCGAGGTTATTTACCTGTAAAACACACACTTCCAACGTATTTGCCTGTCAAACACACACTCCCAGTGGGAACAAGCGATCCCAATGTGTACTTGTGCTCCCGCACATACATGAAACCCCAGTATGTACATCTAGCCTCGACTGTACATGCACTCCAAGTGTGTAAATACACTCTCCAGTATGTAAAAACACTCCCTTCTGGCGAATACTCCTATTCCCCGTACTACTCTTTCGCGGACAAGAACCATTTTGTAACAGTTAATATAATACAATGTGTTGTGCCTGTCTGACATATCAAATTATATTGCTTGCATGTTGACACAATTATCTGCATAGCTGGTGTTTTGAAAACAACACAACAAATCTTTGGTCTTTTTTTTTCCAGGGGGTTAAAGTCTATGACGATATTGACCCGACAGAAAGGTGAGAGAACTAAACCATAATAGTATGCATTCAAATGTAATCTCTAATCAGTTCTTCATGTGATCTTTATAAAACATATTCTGATTGAGTGGGGACTTCATAGCATGTCCAGTACATCCTCACCATTTTTATTTGCTTGTTGACTTTTTAAAAAAATCTGAGTATCGTTTCATGGTTTGTTTATATATTATTTCATTGCTGAGTAAATAAGTGAAGGAGTCTGGATGTGTACGTGTGTTTCCGCGTTCGATGCGTATGTCTATGAATATATAGAATTTGGTATCATTGCGGCTTCTGGTTTGTCGTTGTAAACAAGAGATTAAGTATTCTCTCGATGCTGTCAACTGAAATCGTTAGAGAGAAGGAGGGGAGCGTGCTGGAGGTTGTAGATGGGAACACAAGCAGATTTAGAAGTTTGGTTGATAAATGAGAGATCCCCCACCACTACTACGCCGTTGAAGAGAATACTTCACTTCTCTTTCTTACTCTCGAAAAAGTGCGAGAAATAACGAGAACAACTTTGTTTGTCCACAGCAACAAGAATGAAGACAGTAATGATGATGATGACGACGACATCAGCGCTCTGTACGAAATCCCGGTCGCCAGGCAACAGCTTCCACCTCTGACGTCGGAGGACAGTCTCAGCCAGCCGGCCGACATCTCCAGCCTCGCCAACGCCACCAGCACCGACGACGTCAGCGACGATGTGCTCGACGCCTCCTCCCCCGTGGGACACCCACCTCCTCTGCCCCCGCGCAAGGATCCCAAGGTGTCTGAATCGGGCAGCCGCTCGTCCGTCAGCACCATGGAGGACAACAAACCTCCGGACCTGCCCTTGCGGCACCCCGCCCTGGAGAAGAAAGTGTCCGAGTCTGGCAGCCGCTCGTCGGTCAACAACGGCGACGACAAACCGCCCGAGCTGCCCTTCAGACCACCGCAACTGTCCAGGCGCAGCGAAATCTCCCAACGGTCCAAGTCTGACGTGTCGGGTGAGCGGAACTGGATGTCATGAATTTTATTAACAGCTTTTCTGATTGAAAAAAAAACTACGTCAGATATGTTTAAGCAAATGATATATTAAATTAAAATATTTGTTAGTTTTTGTTCCAGTAAAAAATGTCTGCTTCTACCTAAATTTAAGCATGGTTGTCATTATTGGACCTTTGTTCCAGACGGGGACAGCACGAGTTACGAGTCCTTTGATGAGGACCATGATGCTGGTAGGAAATCTAAAAGCAACATTAAACTGCCCATGTGAGTCAGTGTTTCATCATCATCATCATCATCATCATCATCATCATCATCATCATCATCATCATCATCATCATCATCGTCGTCGTCGTCAATAATAATATTTGCAGTTTATGCTATGAGGGTTAATTTTTTTCTTGTTTCCATCGTCATCATCATCAGCATCATCATAATTATCATTACTCCGTCACTGTTCAAGTCACGGCATTTTCGCTTTCCTCAGGCGGCCCAAGAAGAAGATCAAAAAGGGTTCCAAGCACCCAGCCAACAAAACCCGCTCATCTGCCACGTGGGAAATCAACGTACCCTTCAAGAAGCTCGACAACATCCTTCTCTCGGGAGAGCTGCTGCACAAGGGCAAGCTGTCTTGGAATCGGCGGGTGGTTGCCATTAGCAACGGCTCCATGGCCCTTTACAAGCCTGAAAAGGAGGCCAGACCTGTTTTCGTCATTCCGTTAGCCGGGTACCAGGCCAGCGTTGGGGACAAAGACGGGAGGAAGGGTTTTGAAATCACCATGGTGCATTCCAACCTAGATTCACACTTGTTTACTGTTGATTTCAAGGAATGGGCCACAATATGGTGCGAGGTGAGCTGTAGTCTTTCTCTCACAACTTATTATTTTTAAAGCCTGAGAAAGACAATATGTAACAGCTATAAAAAGCTACTTTGACCGAATTCACATTAGAATTGAGTTTATTTTATATTTAGTTTAAAATGTGATTTTACTAACTCACACAAAGTTATACAATATTGTTAAAATACTCGGTTAATATTTGTTTCGATTATTTAAAGTATTGTCGCATGGTGAGCACTGCTAAATGATATCAATAAATTCAAGAGCACAGGAAGCAGGTCACAAAAGCTGCATTTACGTCTCTCGAATGTTCTGTCAGTAGTTGACCGATATCAGTTGTAGTTGCTGTTTGTTGTCGCGGTCTCAGACATTCACTTCTGTTTCAGTACGTCAACAACCTGTCCAAGGGCTTGTCGGTCATACCATTCCATCAACACCTGGCCCGCACCTTCAGTGGGGAGAGTGAAAACTCCATCAGTGGCAGCAGAGTATGCTCGAAATTCGTCCATCATCGCATTGTCATCATTTCCTACCCTCCCTCGCTTTCTCTCTCTCTCTCACACTCACTTGTACTTTTCGACCACTCACGTTTACTATGGTGTATTGTGTATTTTTTACAAAGGTTGTCGTGTATGTAGTTTATATAGTTTATGCAAACTTCATTTTTTCCCCCAAACCATAACTTTCTTTTCTGTGATACGGTGAATACAGTTGGGGATGCCTTTGAAGGCGAAGGTAGAAACCCTAAGCAAGAGATGATCTGCTATACTCTCTTTTCGCTACTTTGAGTCTACAACGTCTTTGTAGTTATAAAAAGTTTTTGTCTATAAAATAAAGGAGAAGAAACCATGGGACACATTAGAACAATCTTTCCCCGCCCCCCTCCAAAAAAAAAGGGGGAAAAATGAAATAAAGGAAAGAAAAACATCCACATCAAATAATGACGCTAGTTGTAAAGTCGTGTTCACTGCCATGCCTGTTCACATCAAGATCCAGTTCGACCTTGGAGATTATGAAGCGTATGAAGAGTACGACAACAACAGCAACAACGACAGCAAGGCCTCTGACACACCTCCGCCAACGCCGCAAACGCCGCGGTCGAAACTTGCCAGCCAGCGTTCTTGGAGGCGAGCGCTCTTACGAAAAGTGTCGTCGGCCCCGCCGTCTCAATCATCGGCGGGGTTTGAACCCCCTGCACCCGCAGGATCCGCGTCCAACCTATCCTTGGCCAGATGGGACTGGAAAACCATTTTCTACCACTGGTCTTTTCCCCTGGACGAAGTCATTGTTGGAATACGGCGAGTGAGTGTCTCGCTGAAGGTGTGGAGATCATCAAGCATGTGCTTTCTGTTTCTGCATGCTGCTATTTCGTTGTCAAGCTCGATCGCCACTCCTGCACCCAGCATGACGACTCGAAAAGACATGCTTTTTAGAGTGATAACAAAAAGTAACAAACAGGGAGCATGCATGGGTTTTTTCCCCCCATACTTGTCAGAAAAATGTGTTCGTGTAAAACAAGCTGCTACAAAATTATTCAGCATGCCAGCGTGTAAAGTTGCCGGTGGAATTTCTTAAATCAGTGATTTGTTTTCAGCATGAAACCCATTTTTACCTTCCCATCCATCTTGTGAAGGGGTCAGACTTCAAACCTTTCCTCTTGAATTCTGGAAAAAGCACGAAAGATCGAATCTCTGGCTGTAAAAGAAATAGCATTATTGTAACATAGGCGTGCTTATTTTTAACCACATATATGTATGTCATGTTCGCATGATGCATATTAGCTTAATTGTAATCGCTACCTCACCACACTCATGTCTGTATTATCGTTAATTCAAGATGAATTTCACAAAGAGGTTCAGAAGCGATAACGTTCGCCGAATAACGATAGCTCCGATGAATTAATCAAGGCGGACTGATTTTTACTGTTCACATCTCCAAGCTGACTTTCTTTTAAAGCAAAAAAAAAAAAAAAAAAAAAAAAAAAACCACAGACATACGATATGCGATTAATCTTTAGTTAGAATAATTTTATACTACAGATGTACTGCCAATGCAAACCAAAGTGCAGCTGAAAATAAGAATTATTCTTTACAACTATCCGTGCTAGACAGGCATTCTTATTAGATGTTTTCTATAAGACATGATAATGATTGGTTATGGTGGGGAAAAATTAGTACAGAAATGCGTTGATTAGTGACCAGTGAAACAGTGAAATTTATGTATTATTTATCTCTAATTATAAGAACATGCTGCGCGAAAATGAGACAGCAGCAGGTTCATCATCAAAGGGCCTTGCTGTCAAGTAGTTTTTAATCAGATGAAGTACGTTCGCCCTGTCACTTTCACAAAGGCTCACTCGACATTCACTTTCTCGTACACTGAGATGGATTCCACATACCACTCCTTTGCTGGAGATGAAAATCAAGACCGTCAGAGCGTATAAAAAATCCCACCTCTTCCCCAATTTGCCTAGTCGTAAATTGTAGTTTTTTTCCATGATCATATCTGTCTCATCAGCGAGAAGCCGACAAATTGCTTCGTGATTACAAGGATCGGTGGGCGCGGGTTCCAGTATGGCAATAAAACGGTAGTCATGCATATCCGCCCTAGTCCATCATACTGAATAGGGTAGGTAGGGGAGGACCATACTGCCAGTTCTGTCGAGCTGACTGATACTCGAGAAGAATCTTCCCCTGACATAATCTCTTATGACACGAGCCCGCAGTCACTCTCATAACTGATCGGGTGGGGTGGAAGGGCGGTTGCGTTGGCGTTGTAGGAAGTGAGAAAAGAACAGGACTCGAGGATGTCCACAGAATACATATGGGTAAGAGATCGCCATCGAGATGTGTGTTGGTCATCTGTACGCTGTCGTTATTTTAGATGACAGATGCACTTGCAGAACTATTTCTAATAGTAATTGAATGGTTTATGTATAGCTGTGAGAGAAAGAAAAAGAAAGCGAGAACTTTTTTCCTGAGGAATTATAAGAAAACCGCGAAGACGAAATCTCACTTCATGGGAAGTAACTGCGCATTTCTTTTTAACGCGAGTTCAGTTTAGTTTCCCCTGAGCTTTAGTCCACAATATTCACAAATTTTTCACATTTTCATCGGAAAGTCAGTTACAAAGACAAACCTAAAAACAAACTCACCTATACTAGGAAGTAAATGTAGAACCAAGGCTTTGTGTATTATCTTTCACAGTTCAAAAAGTAATCTTTCACAATTACTAGTGCTCTTATTACTGTCTGCGTGTAAAAAAGAAAAAACAGGAAAAGGGAGGAAAAAGATTTTTTAAGGGGGGGATGGGATGTATTTGTATTGTGCTTATAAACTTATGAATTTCTTTTCAAAATGTAAGAAAATGGTAAAGTAATATGGATTTTATTCCTAATTAATGTGTACCATAAATAAATTCGTATACTTACTCATATTTTAAAGCGAAATTTCCATGACTAATTTTTGTTCAAACCCTAGTGTTTATTCGAAAATGCATGGTTATAACAACCTGCTTGTTATATACTTACATGGAATGCTCCAAGTGATGCCTGTCTCTCCGCTTATTATTTATGTACATGTTAGTTAATTATGAGATTTTTATGATTGTACTGTTCTTTACTGACGTTTTTGACATCTTGTTTTACAATTAAGCCAAAACAAAACAAAATTATTAACAAAAATTTATGCTTTTCTCTTTTTATAAAATACTGTATGCCTGAATATGATGATTGCTAGGTGTATCTATGCACCCATGCATATGCACAGAGAATTAAAACAAGCTGAGAGAACTATAGACATAAGATAGAGGTGGGAGGGAAGAGAAATGCACAACTGCATTTGTGACAGTATGCCTTACATATATACACAAAAGCATACATTTTTTATTAGCTGCTGAAAGAAGCAACAATAAAGCTATACAGCTTTAATAAATATTGGTTCCCCTCCCACATGCTTATAATGTCTGTTTTCTCTCCCCTTTCTCACACGTAGATTTTATTGCACTTTTCACATGCAGATCATATGATTGTCTTGTAGTATCACAGTATGATTCATACACCCATAACTCATTCTTAACACAGATAGTGCAGTCTCTGTGTATGAAGATATTCTTGAAATTATTTGACTTGTTGAATGTTTTATTGTCCTATGGAGCATATTTATTTTTAATGGTAAGAAACTTAAGAGTTTATGCATGTATGTGTGTGCGCGCGCGCGTGTCCGTGTGTGTGTGTGTGTGTTTTGATAACCAGGGAAATCTATCGGCCAAATCAAATTCCAACCTGTCTATAAACAGCAATGGAAGTGAGTCAGATGATTCTACCAAGCCAAGGTTAAGAGGTATTTTAAGACCACATTTTTTGTTTATATCCTTTATAGTTGTTTCATTTTACTTTCTTTACTTATTTATGTTTTTTTCATTCTAATATCTAAAATAAATTTTATGTCTGATATTTAAAGAGAAAACAAATATTAATCTGTAATGAATTAAAAATTTACTATTAGTACTTGAACCACAGCTATGTCAATGTCTGATACTTCTAATTTATATACTTATACAACTAAGAATGTTAAGACTTTTTAATTTGGCCAAACTCAAAGAAGAGTTTAGCTTTTCTTGTTGCCTTTTAAAGATCAGTTTCAGAGTTATTTCCCTGTTTCTCTGTTGCTGATTTTAAATAGGTTTTTTTTTTATATATAAATTTATATATTTCAAAGATTATATGCCTCTCTGTCCTGATAATATGAATTCTTGCATATAAAATACATAAGTAGAATTTCAGATAATATTTCATATTTTTTCTTTCACCAGGCATGTATTTTTAAAATTAAATAACTGTTTTTTTTCCAGTTTTTGTGTATAGTGTTTATTCTGAGTTTTTCAGGGAACAAAGTGATGAGAATGGGATCATTTGCTTATCGGGCCACACAGTTTTTTGAAAATCTAGGAAAGAAAGCCACGACCAAGCGCAAAACAAGTAGCTTATCATCTCCCTTGGAAGGTGACAAATCATTCCGTGATGGGATCCAGGAAGAATCCTCGATGTCATCCACAAGCCTTGGAGTGCCAGCATCACCCTTGTCAGAGAACTTTTCACCTGGATGGCAGGATGGTCATCAAACACACTTCTCATCATCACCTGTGTCATCAGAACACACACTGCCATCGCCCCTACCAGTCCCTGACATACCACTTAATGTGAAAGTTCAAGGTAACAGATAAAGACTGTAATGGCTTAAATCCTTCAGGATATTTTATCGCATTATATTAAATACATTTATTCAAAACTGAGTTTATATTAGAGTTATATTAAAGTTTACATAAATCTGAATTAGTTGATCTTCTAAATAACTTAGCTGAACAGGTGAAAGGGTATTACCACAGCACCACTTTATTAATAAGCAGCATTTTATAGTTCTTTGTTCTTTATATCCTTTCTGGATTTAAGAAGTCAAACAAACATTAACGAAGCACTAAATGTAAAAGAATTCTGTCAAAGATGGCACAACTGATTTGGATTGTTTTGGTTCCTCTCTACCCCAAACAGGTCATTTAAACATTTTCAGTAGCTTCAACAAAAGACGATGGGGCTTAAGGTGGTGCCTTGTTCGAGAGAATATGTTTGAGTGCTATCTCAGTCAGACATCACAGCACATTGAACTCAACTTCCTACTCAGAAAGTGCATCATCCGACATGCAGTGGCTGAAACAAAATCTCCCTTAGCTCTCATGTTGTTGGAACATGACAAAGAGAAGATTACAGTGGAGGTAAGGGCATACAATTAGTATTGCTGCATTGTTATTTCCATCAGCTCTTCAGTTAGCCAATGTTTTAGAGAAGGTTTTGAGTTTTTTCCCCATACTTTGCTCATCAGCCTGTAAGACTCTAATCCTGGGTACTCGCTATAGCGGACAAAATGTAAGTTTACAGCCCTCTATTGTGGCATTTGTTATCTAGTTACCTTGAGAGCCATGTTTTAATCAACTTTGGAATTGACACACAAACTTTTTTCTAGGCTTTAAACTGAGAAATGACAGGCACCACACCTCAAATTTATTTAGCCACTACATGCACATGCAAATTTGAATCAGATAATATTGTTGTTTCTCATAGCCACAGTCAAAGGAGGAAATGAGCCAGTGGCTAACAGTTTTGATGATGGAAACATCTACAGAGGCTATACCCTCAGGTTTGGAGGAATACTTCCGAGAATCTGAGGACCCTTCCACAGAAGAACAACTGATTGAACCTGATTATACTGACATTCCTGCTGTCTCATTCATGCTGCAGTCGGTGAGAATTTTCACCTTTTATGTTTGATTCACCAGTGTTCAGATTATGTTGTGTACATGTACTTGGGGTGAATAGAATTCTTATTCTTTAAAATAGCTCATTTGCATTTGGTAACACAAACATATCTTGGATACTGAGCAACCATTATCATAGATCTGACAAGTTAACGAATGCTAGTGTAATAAACAGCATTGTTTGATAGCTGGGACTGGCAGGGAGAACAATATTAATGACAACATACATTAGTTCAACAACATACAATACTTCTCGATTTCAGATTTGAAATCTTCAACTAGTTGTTGACTCCGGGAATGCTAAATAATTGTTTTAATCATGTGTTATGAGTGTAAATAAATAGTATCAAGATGATCCATTACTCATATATGTAAATAAGAATTGTCAATATGATGCATTTCTCAACTATATAAAGATATATAAAAATATTTTGTTGCCTTCGTTCATTCATTTATTGGTTGATTTCAGGCACCACATTACTCACCTCCTCTGCCAAAACAGCAGAAAGATACAGACATAACAGATGTTTCTGGGTGTTTGACCTCGGTCGATGAAGACACAAACATTCTAGCAGAAAAACCAGTATCAACAGATGTGTACACAGAAGTTATCAAGCGGCCATCCTCCACAAGGCTGGCGGATGAAGGAAAGGAGGATAAACAGAAAAAAATGCGCAAAGATAAAAAAGAAGCAAGACATCCGAGGTTCATGGACAACCTAGCTGTGTGCAATATGCACAGAAATACAACAGACAGTGCTTTTACAGTGTCAAGGACAATAATTCAGACAGTGATAGTGGTTGTGAGTATACACATAATACACAAAGAAAGTGTTCTTCTCTTGACAAAGAGGATTTTAAGTATGTGCAGTAATGTGGGAAAAGAGACATCTGATTCAGATATTGCAAGTAGCAGTCACAGAACTTCAGAAGAGGAAGATGATGAAAGTGTTTTAGAGAGAACAATGACTGCAGAAGATTTCACAGACAATCTTGTGTCAGCAGAAAACATTTGTGAGTCAAAAGTGGAAGTGACATCAGCAGTCTCTGATGGAAATGACTGTGCCAGTTGTAAGATTGATGAAACTAGTGGAGCTGTTGTGGGTTCTGGCCACAGAGATATGCCTTTTGAGTCTTCCGAAAAAGATGCCATTCCCCAGACAAACTTCACAGACTCTCAGCAAGTATGTGATGACAGCATTGTAGAGAAACAAAAGCCAAGAAAATCAAAGAAAAGCAGTCATCCAAAACAGAGTGAAGAAGAGCCAGAAGTTGCTGTGACAAATGGCGATGGAGTGCAGGGACACAAACTATGTTTCAAGTTCTTCCTTTGAGGCTACAGTTCTACAGAAAAGTGACCTTTCGTCGTGTAGATCAGACACCAGTGACTTAGGTAAAAGTGGCTTTTGTAGAGCAGAGTTGTACAGGAGTAGATACAGAAAATGAGAGAGGAGTGGGTTGTGTCGGAAATGGTAACTTGTCTAGGGATCTATTTACAAATGACAATAAGTCTTTATGTGGCATCTCATAACAGGGCAGTCACTCAGGAAAAAGAGCACAGGAAGAGTGTGGGAGCTTACCCCAAAATGCTAAAATTTGTAAACAAATAGATAACAGGAACTTCATGAAACAGTTCTTGATGATGAGCTCTTGGATTCTTGGGGTCTTGTCTTCAGTTTTGTCGAAAGGTTTGTGGCATGATGATTTGCAAGGAAATTTGTCCCCCCTATGAGTGCTCTTGGCAGAGGTCTGTAATTAGTGATGATTGCAAGGAAATTTGTCCCCCGACTATGAGTGCTGTTGGCAAAGGTCTGTAACTAGTGATGGTGTTCCACGTTGTCTTGATAGTAGCTTCCCTATCAAGGTGCAGTTGAGGACAGTTTCAGATGCAGATTCAAATACTCATTGTTGTCATGATGATACCAACAAAGTTTTATTCCAACGACAAAGTCAGTCAACACTGAAGGTGCAACTGCTTCACGAATATCTTCCTTTGGTAAAGGACCTCTGGCCTCTCCTGCAAAAGGTTTGAAGTTCACATGCCTGACACTATTCTAGGCAGTATCGTTCTGTGGATAATTGTCTAACTTTCCACTTGTGTACATATACCAGCAAAGACTGTAGTAAGAGGAGATAACCTCTTTTAGTCCTTGCTGTTTTTGCTTCAATCTAGTTCTCATAGTTTCTCACATCGTGGTAAGTCGATCCAGTTTTCACTCTTGTTCAGAATGCAATTTCTATGTCCCTGAACTTTCCTTTATATTTCTCACATTATTGTTTTATGCTTAACCATCTAGACCAAATATTCTCTTAAAAACATTTTTTTCAACTTGCATGTTTGTTTTACATAATATATTCAGAAACATTTGGTCAGAGTATTTGTTCTGAGTCATCGTAAAGTAAAACATGGTGTGAAGATTGTTAATTCTATATACTGTTTTCAGTTATGCATTTTTAATGAAGCTCGTGATTTAATTCGCAGCAGTCATCCGGGCTGGATGTTGCAGTCTGAATGAATTCATTTTCAAATCTTTTATGTGGTTAATACTAATATTTGGTCCTTGGGATGCTAGTGATTAAATTACCACTATCTTAGTTGCTGATAAATATTCGCCAAGTGTTTTTTTTATGTACTTAGAAATGCTTCCATTCATTTGTTGATACCACTATTTTTAGAGCAAAAAGGGCTTCAAGGTGTTGTTGAGTAACAATTTTTAAATAGATGTCACTGGGTGCAAAGAAGTTGGATTAACTATGTTGTTGAAATGTTTACTATTCCAGTTTGGTTGTCATGGCTGATGCTCGGCAACATGATGTGTCATTACCAAAATGGATTACTTTGGGTGCAGAAGCTGATCTAATGTTTTTCCCTTTACCATACACTGGAAGACTAAAACTGTAGTGATAGTGGGTATAGTTGTATCTTAAATCAGATGAAAATGGCAGGATATTTTTTCTCATTTTCATGGTTGGCGGAGTATTGAACTTTTTTTTACATGGTTAACTTCAAGTCCAAATTATAATAGTTTGAAAAACTAACATGCTTATTAGTTTTTTTCCTAATGATTTAGTTTTTTTTTAAGCACGTGTACCCCTTTTTCATGGCACATAAAGGAGGATCTTTAACTCAACACTGTAGGTTAGCTAGAAAAAAAATAATTTTTAGACTAAAGGAAATAAGTTATTAGCCCATTTCCTCACTTTTTTAATTTGTATGCGTTTAGACCACCATGAGGGTATAGAGTTTGGGCTTTTTGCTCATTAAAACTTGAGGCTAATTTCTGCTTATCAAACCTGCACTTGCAAAATAGCTTCTTAAAAAAGCCATGAACATGAATGAATATGCTGCTGTTTGTTTTTTTGTTTGGTTACTACCATTATGTATATTTTAAGCTACAATATAATTAGATCAATTTATTAAACATTTATAAATATTGTAGATAGGTATTAAATGTTAATGATAAGTAAGTATGTTGGGCCTAAAAGTAAGGTGAACCACTTGAGATGTGCTGTCTGTCCTTTAGTGATGTCATGGTTATTGGAGTCGCATTATGCAAAACTCATTTGGGGGGCATGATGACATGCATCTTTCTAGTAGCATGATCGTGGCATGTGCTTGAGCATGATTTTAATTGTCAAGCTTTCATGAGAAAAATATTGCGCATGATATGAATACAGTTGCATACTACTTGGCGTGATGTGCTGTACTTTGATTCAAAGACTTTGCTCAGCATAGAATGACAATGAGTGGGGGCTCTTGCTGAAAGTTATTATACAGACTTTTGATTAAACATTTTTTGTTGATTAGGCATTGAACTTTTAACTTGGTTACAAGGAAGAGCATGACAGAGAAGATAGATAATTAAACCTCAGTTAACAGCTATTCTGAACAAGTTGTTTTGCTAATATTCTGAGTTGTGAG
Organism: Pomacea canaliculata; assembly: GCF_003073045.1. Lineage (NCBI taxonomy): Eukaryota > Metazoa > Mollusca > Gastropoda > Architaenioglossa > Ampullariidae > Pomacea > Pomacea canaliculata. Next base: position 32,839,741 of record NC_037591.1, read on the forward strand.
CACTTCGCCAGAAGAAATTGTAGAGAGATTCTCTGCCGTAGAAGAGAAGCATTAAAGTGTTAGGGCATTTATTTTAAGGATTTAGTATTCTGATCATTGATATGGCCTTAATTTCTTTGTTTCTTGTGCTGATCAATAGCATACATGAGTAACTAGTTTAGAAAAGTAGCTCCTTCGTGCATTGAAGGTTCATTGTGCTTCACTGCTGGGATATAGGTACCATGTATATCTAAAAGTCATGGAGGAAGACATCTTTGAAGGAAAATAAGTTTAACGAAAGCAGCAGAGTTCACGATGCTTGTATCTTTTGTTTCAAGTGAGTGTGTTCAGGTAGATCTGTGTTGAAAATCTAACCAAGTGATCAGCAACACGATCTGTCACATCCTAAAAGATAAATGTCTATACGATTAAAAGGATTGAAGAACAAGTTAAGGGTGGTTGATGTCAAACCAATAACAGCCAAACTCAGCACCTGTGTGAGTTTGATTCTTTATATTATTTGTTAATAGGAAGTCATTTAGTATAAGCAATAAAGCAGATGAGCACGTTAAAAATATTAGATAAGAATTAATTTTTTTTTTAATGATATTGGATAAGGTAGGAACATTTTATGTAGAGCATGAATTGCTTTTTTTTTTAACTTTTTTTATGTTATTTGGATACTCATGTCTTCTCTTCTAACAGTCACTATGAGATCAACTATAGATTGACTTTCTATGTACTTTTCTTATTTCTCAAAAGTACTTATCATTTTATAATTTTTTTGGCATTTATGATTAAAGATGATGAAGTCAGTGTATCATAGTTTCTAGGAAAAAAGATTCTTTTGTTCACAGCAGTTTGCGTGACTTAGGTTGCATAATAAATCATATTTTTCATCCTGGATTTCAGATAAATGCGATTGTTTATACTCTGGTCAATCAAGAAGTACTATTAAAAGCATCGGTTTTGTCAGTATTGTGAGCTAACAGCAAGGCATATGCAGTTGTGGTATGTGCAAATACCATGAGGAGATCAGTTCTAATGTAGTCAATATTTTACAGAAGGAGTTTATAAGAAAAGAGTGTATGTAAACAGATCAACGATATTAGAAGCAGCTTATTCACAGTGCAAATGAAAGTTGCATGTTCTTCAACAGTGTTTGAAATTTCTTGGATACTATTCCGCAGCAATCCAGCTTGCAAGATCACGTGTATTGCTCATTGGATGTGTGTTTGTTGTTCAATAAATTCTTTATGTTAATATTTCTAATACTATTTTAAAACTTTTATCAACAGAATAAAAAGAAGAGTTCAACAGGTCGACTGGTTGCAGATGGAAAAGAATTTCACTGAAAGAGGCAACACGATTAAGAAAGTGAGATGTGATTTAAATAATTTTAATGTTAGGATTTTCTGATGATGTTATGATAGTTTATTATTAAGTCCAGGTCACAAAAGTAGTTATGATGACAGAAGCATAGCATTGTATGATATTAATGCATACGTATCAAGGTTGCAAAGAGCATGTCTTATTGGCTCTCTAGTCTTCTGCACTCAGTGTTTCATTTGACGTTACTGTAACATAAAGTTTCCTAATCTTTCAACAAAGTGGAGCTGAAGTGTTTCCGGCTCTGAAGGCATGCAGTAGAACAGAAATAATATTGTAAAGTATGAGAGGGAAGAGCAGTACCAAAGACATTTTTGCTCTCCTCTTTATTGCAGAGACATAATACTAGCATTATTTATGATTCAATAGAAATATTTGATATGTAGAAGACAGTTCTAGAAGTATCTGTAAGCTGAATGTTTAGCTGGAGACTGTAATTACCTAGTATATGGTGTGTTTGATTTGAGCAGTTCTTTTAGGAAGTGTTTAGCACACATATAACAGAGATTTATGTGTACAAACCCAGAATTGAATGTTGTATAAGGATAAACGTGAGATGCATATCATTTTGAATTCAGGACTTAGTATGGACATAAAGGAATTTTTTAAAAGTACTGAAAATACTTGTGTTGCCTCTCTTCACATCTTGTCTTTCAGCACACTTGTTTGAGAATCCTGCCACTTTGTCAGAGTGAAGCGAAACTCAGATGTATAAATGTATCTATTTACTCATTTCTTCATCTTGTCCATATACTGGTAGTCAATATATGCCTACGGTGGTTCTTACTGCTTGCTGACACTTTTTCTCTTTATTTTTTTTTTTTTTTTTTTTTTTTTGGTGTGGTGTTGTAGTCTTTCACGTGCAGCGTATATTGAGGTTGAATCACATGAGGAAATCACATTTAGAATTATATTATTTTGTTGTGTGTCTGTGGGTGTTAATGTTCTGTGTGTGTCTTTGTAAAAAAAGTTATTTTTGTTTACAATCATGGATCTGTTGGTAAGTGACAAATGCCTGCAACTCTGCCATAAGAATATGCAAACATTTACAGGGAGCTGGGATGAGGTTGGCAGACTTCTACACAAGTTTAATGGAAAGCGCTGAGACAAGATCTAGGTAAGCATGTCCAGTGCCAGGATTGTGTTTTTGCTGTTGATACTGTATAGTGAGGTTTCCATAAGCTCCATGAATATGGTAGCTGAAAGGTCATTGTTTCTGGACAGCTGTATTAGTTTTGTGCAGATTTTGTAGATGTATTGTTGGTAATTTGATATAAGCGCCACTGAATTACTTTTCGTGATCGGTTTATGTCTACTTGACATTGATTAAACAAAATTGAATGTCATAAATCGATTTTGTCATTAAAAACACATTATTTTTATGAACAAGTACAACAAATGAAAGCAGAAAATAAGACCATAAATTGTATTATCTGGATGAAAAAATTGATCTAATCTCAGAGTTGGTCTCATGCAACAGTTCATATTATATAATTATTTTAACTGCAATGCTGTTAAGTTTTACTGAATTCCTAACAGAATAATTTTCAGCATGTAAGACAATAACAGCTGATTGTGAACTGGTGAGCAAGAGGTGAGTCGGTGTTCATGATAAGGCAGGTGATTTCGGCTACGCGAAGATTGTCAAAGAGCATGAAACATACTTAACATACTGCGTTTTAAATTTGTG